>NC_092589.1:73680000-73710000 GCF_047663525.1 Anas platyrhynchos
GCAGCAGAGCCACCCCATCCCATCCCATCCCACCCCATCCCATCCCACCCCATCCCATCCCATCCCATCCCACCCCATCCCATCCCATCCCACCCCATCCCATCCCACCCCATCCCATCCCATCCCATCCACCCATCCATCCATCCCATCCCATCCCTCCCACCCCATCCCATCCCATCCCATCCCACCCCATCCCATCCCATCCCATCCCATCCCATCCCATCCCATCCCATCCCATCCCATCCCACCCGTCCCATCCATCCCGTCCCCGCAGCGCCGAGGTTTTTAGGAGAAAACTTTCGGGCAGGGCCAAATACGAATGAAAAAGAGGCGGGGAGGGTGGGAAGAGAATATCAACCTGACATGGGGTGAGGAGATAAACCTAAAAGCGCCCAGGTACGGCTTCATCCCAGAAGCCCAGCGCCGAGGCAATGGGATTTCTGTTCGGCTGTTTTGCACATCCCCTCCCCGACGGGGGGTCCCCGGGGGCTCTTTTTTTTTTTTTCCTTTTTTTTTTTTTTTTTTCCCCCTGTGTGTGTGTCATAATTGCTTAAAGGATATATGGCAGCCCCGATTACTGTAATTACCATCAGAGGCTGTTGAAAGAAGTTAGGCTGGGCTCGGGGGGCGGCGGGATGGGGTCTCGCTGCCCACCCAGGCAGACACGGGCGGAGAGGAGAGCCCCCCCCCCCCCCCCAAACAGAGCCTGTGGTGTCCCCGTCCCCAAGAGGCCTGGAGGGCTGGGGGACAGAGGGGACACAGAGGGGGTTTGGGGTGGGATCCAGCAGCAGCAGGACGCTGGCAGGAGGATCCACGGCCTCTGGGGCTCCCTGCGCAAAATGTCCGCGGCGGTGGCTGCGCCCTCCTTCGGGGCTCGGCCCCCCGGCCTCCCCTGCCCCTTCCCCGGAGCCCACCCGAGGGCTCGCCGGGCCCCAGCGGCATCTGCAGCCCACGGGAGCCCCCCAGGACCCCCAAAAAACCCTTCCCTTGGCCCTGCGGGGAGGCAGAGGCCGAGCCGGGTCGGGACAAGAAGGAGGCCTTTGGGGTGGCGGGGGCAGGAGCCTCCGCAGCTCCCCTCCGGGCTCAGCCTGGATTATTATTAGGATTTTTTTTTTTTTTAATATATATATATTTTTCCGCCTCTCCGCAACACCGGGAGCCTGCCCGAGAGGAAATAAACGTCCGATCCATCACTTGTCAGACATTAAATTGGATTGGGTGTTTCCCCCCCCCTTTGTCACTGACTCCATCCATGTTACCCACTCGCTCCCCGAGCCCCGTCGGGATTACGGCGGCCGAGGCCGGCTGCTCATGCTTTAAATTCCCCAGTTATGAGGCGCATGGATTTGGGATTAAGGGAAATGTGACTTTTAAGTTCTCTGCTGCTTTCCCCGTCGCAGGGCTGGTTTGGTGCCGCTGGAAGCGGCGTGTGCAGAAAGCCCCGCGCCCAAATCCTCCCCTCGGCGGCGCGGAGCGAGCGGACTTTGCAACTCCCTAAAGAAATAATCACCCCCCCAAAAAAAAAATCCGCGGGACGGCAGGCTCGGGTCGGCTCCGTGGTGCCCCAAAAACCCCAAATTTCCCCCCAGGAGCCCCAGGAGCGAGCAGCCCGCTCCCCGCCGCCGCAGCCCCCTCCGGCCCCCGGGGCCGCCGCTGCCGGGGGTCGGCTCCGCGCCCCGCTTCTTGGGGGGCTCGGGGAGCCTTGGGGGGGTTTTATAGGGCAGCCCCCAGCCCAGGCTCCATCGGGGGGGCCGGGATCCTATATATTCGTTGCCGCTCGGGAGGGAAATACAAGATTTTACAAGAATTTTTTTTTCTTTTCGCTATTTCGGGGGGTGCGGATCCAAAGCACAGCCTGCCCCCCACTCCCCCAAAAAAATCCCTCCCCTCCGCTATCCCCTTTCTCCCCCCAGCCCACAACCCGGGCCAGGCTGCAGAGCCGTGCCCGGGGATGCTGCTCGGAGCCTCGGGCGCGTTATTACCCACTTGTTGATCCCGCCGGCTTGCTCATGCTCGAAGCCCCCCGGGAGCCGCCGAGTCGGGGGCGAAGTGTCGGGACCCCCCCCCCGGCTTTAGGGCGGGCAGGTGCCTCCCCTCGGGCTTCTCAGTGCTGCGGGGGCCGGCACATCCTCGCCGCCGCCCGCCCGGCGATGTCCTCCTCCCGAGGAGCGAAAAAGAAGGGGGAAAAATAGATAAAAAAAAAAAAAAAAAGAAAAAAAGAAACGAAATTGAGCCAAAGTTGGAGCCGCCCCCCCCCCGGCACAAGATGCTCGCGGGACCCCGGCAGGGTGCGGGGGGTGCGGAGTGGGCTCTCCACCGCGCTCCTGGGAGGCAGAGCAGCGAGGACAACAATGAGGAGGAGGAGGAGGAGGAGGAGGAGGAGAGGAGGAGGAGGAAGGTAGGATGGGGAGCGGGGAGCCGCCGAGCGCCTCGGAGCAGTGAGATCAGAGCCGGGCGAAAGAAGGCGAGGGGGGAAAAGGCGTGAGAGGAGGAGGCTGTCGCTGCCTCCCCGACAGCGAGCGGGCTGCGAAGGGAAAAGGTTTCCACAAGTTCATCGCGCCCCTCGGAGCTGCCTTGGAGCTTTTCGGAGCTGCGGGGCTTCGGCCCCTCTCTAATAGCGGCGGAGGGGCTGTGACAGGCGGCGGGGAGGGGAGGGGACGGCCGGGGAGGGCAGGGGACGCCCCTCGCCCCCCGCGCTTCCCCTCTCGCTTTCCCCCCAAAATCCCGGCGGCGCCTGACGTCACCGAGCGGCGGAGAGGGGTGAAAAATGCTGATGGTGTTAATGAACCTCCGAGCGGCTCCCCCCCTCCCAAAAAAATAAAAAAAAAAATAAAAACATAAAATCAAAATAAAAGTAAAAGCACCCGGCGGCTGCTCAGGCCGTTCCGCCTCTTCGCTCTCCCTGGGCTCCCACCGCCAGAAAAAGCGACCCCCTCTAAAAAAAAAAAAAAAAGCATAAATGAAGGGAAAGGAAAAAAAAATAGAGACAAAAGGAAAAGAGCAAGGAGGGAGAAAGATCCCGTTTCTTCTACGTTTCCCCGCGGTTCGCCCTGGTCCTCCCCGCGGGGCTCCGGGGGAGCATCCCGCAGGTTTCCCCCCGGCGAGGAGCAGGGCAGGAGGGTTTTTTTTCCCCCCCCCAAGGGACAGCTTTGCCCTGCCCCAGTTTGGGAAATCCCTGCACGTCCCGAAGTGCCCGGAGCTGAAGTCGCGGCTGCTGCCTGTGAGGAGCTGGGCAGGAGGAAGAGGAGGGCCCGGCCCCGCAGCGCTGGGGTGCCCGAGCCTTCCTCCCCCTTTGGGAGCCCTTTGGCTCGGGGTTTTCACCCTCATCTTCCTCCCCGCGGCATGCTCGAGGGAAGGAGGCCGGGAACCAGCCTGGGGAGCGCTGTCCCAGCGTCCCGGGGAGTTGCTCCAGGAGGCCCCAGGAAGCAAAGAAAGGCGAGGAAAGGGAGATGCAGGCGGATTTTCACTCCTCCGGGAGGCAGGGAAAGGGTCACCTCCTTGGGCGACGGCCAAAGCACCAGGGGAGGAAAGGACGGGGCCACATTAGCAGGGCCCGGAGGCCAAAGCCGGGTTAATTGGCAGCAGGGCCCAAACCCGGCCCTGGGCACCCCCTGCACGAGCTGCTCTGAAGGTGAAAAAGAAGAGGTCAAACTCTGCCTCTCAGCCCAGAGCTCCTCCAACCCGCCCGGAGAAGAGCTCTCCCAGCCCCAGCTCTTCACGGTCAAAGCTGTTTCCATGGGCATTTGCTGTAGCCCAACTGCAGCGAGGCAGGGAATTATATTTAGCACCCAGTAATTACCATTTTTTGCCATTATTACCACTTAGCATTTACCGTCGTATTTAGCTTTCTGTTTATTAGGCAGTCCCACGTATACAGAAGATGCTAATACAGTAATGGGAGTTACTGCCTCCTCGTAATGCCTCGGCAGCAGGAATGGCTATCAGCCCTCTGCAGAGGTGGCACGCGCTCCCTTTTCCCCCAAATTCCTCCAGGGTGCTGGGCTGTGGCTGCCTGTGTGTGCTGGTGACACTTGTAGCTGCTGTGCCACAGCCTCAGGCATCTTTCCTTCTCTTGGTGTCTCAGCAGAAAGAAGATCTTGATGTGCCACCCATCCTTAAGGGCATTGCTTCTGCCTTCCCCTTGCTCCTCTTCTCTGTTCTTCAGATGTGGAGCCAAAAAAATTGTCAGTGAATAAAGGAAAGGGAAAGGGGAAGGAAAACATAAAGGCAAGGGGAAGGGGAAGGGAAGGGAAGGGGGAAGAGAGGGGAAGAGAGGGGAAGAGAGGGGAAGAGAGGGGAAGAGAGGGGAAGAGAGGGGAAGAGAGGGGAAGAGAGGGGAAGAGAGGGGAAGAGAGGGGAAGAGAGGGGAAGAGAGGGGAAGAGAGGGGAAGAGAGGGGAAGAGAAGAGAAGAGAAGAGAAGAGAAGAGAAGAGAAGAGAAGAGAAGAGAAGAGAAGAGAAGAGAAGAGAAGAGAAGAGAAGAGAAGAGAAGAGAAGAGAAGAGAAGAGAAGAGAAGAGAAGAGAAGAGAAGAGAAGAGAAGAGAAGAGAAGAGAAGAGAAGAGAAGAGAAAAGAAAAGAAGAAAAGAAAAGAAAAGAAAAGAAAAGAAAAGAAAAGAAAAGAAAAGAAAAGAAAAGAAAAGAAAAGAAAAGAAAAGAAAAGAAAAGAAAAGAAAAGAAAAGAAAAGAAAAGGAAAGGAAAGGAAAGGAAAGGAAAGGTGAGGGAAAAGCTCAAGCTGACAGACATGTATGAATGTAGCTGAAGAGTACACAGATGTGTTGTTTTCATCTGTTCCTTTCCATGGGAAACCATTGGGTAAGATCAGGCAAACCTGACATACTTTTTTTTTTCTTCAAAAGGAGTTGAGGCAGGAAAAGACAGAACTGTTTTCTCCTGGGAGGAGGAACTCTTATTCCTTTGGGGTACATGAGGAACTGCCCCCACTTCCCTCCCCTGCTACAGGTGTCAGGAAGGAGCACTGCGATGATTGCAACAGCAAGCTCATGGCAAACAGGCGCTCAATTCTGTTCTTCTGGATTTGTGAGTCCACTCTGAAGCTGGGAGCTCCCTCCTTTCTTTTTAGGTCAGTCCGTGTTTCTGTGGCTCCCCCACAAACCCATTGCCATACCCACAAGCAGGCAGACGGCCAGGCAGCAGCACTGCAAAGGCTGCTTCAGAAGAGGCCGTGCATGGTGTTTGGCTGTGCTGCCACGCGTGTTTCACCACCTGAGATGCATCCAGCCAGTGTGTGGTTGTCCATTTCCTCACCTGCTGAGGGCAAGTCTTTGGCTGTGAGCCCCAGGCTGCAAAACCTTATCTGCATGGTGGCGTGGTACCGACTGAGGTGGCTTCACACACCTGGGGTGGGGTTTATCCTGCCTCAAGGACACCTGGAAGTGCCCAAGAAGCTGCCCCATGAGGTTCCCTTTGCCATCCTTAAGGGAAACCCAGGGTGCAGCTCCCTCCCCTGCAGAGGTAGCTGCAGTGCTTCTGGAGATGCCCTTTCCATGCCATTGATGGAAACGGCATTTCAGGACCCTTATTTTTTCCTATCTGACAGACTTTTGGATCTCAGTAAAATGACCTCACCTTCAGTGAATGAATCTCCGTGGAATGGCTGACCTAAAGTGCTCTGGGACACGATGAGGTGAAAATCTGAGAAGCAGAAAGATGATCCAATGAACAGACCATCCCATAAACGCTCCCTCCCTCCTGGCACGAGAGGGATTTCCTCTTGTTTATACATGCTCTGTAAAGTGCAAACGTGTTCCTGCTGCAGCCGGGAGTGCCTTGCCCCGAGCCAGCAGCACCCTGTGCTCAGCCACTGCTCACCGAGGAGTCCCGATGAATTCACCACAGCTACCTCTGGTAGATTTTTGTCTTGAGCTGCTCTCAGCCCATCCTTGACCTGGATTTACCAATCCTGCAGAAAGTTAGAGAAGACCTGCAGTCCTTGCTGGTAAAACAGAGGTGAGTTTCTCCCTTGTGCGTGCGTGCTTGGTTAAAGAAGCCAACGACTGTGTTAAAAACAGTGACTTCATATTTCTGTTTCCACGTGTGCATCTGATGGGCATGTGTTTGCAAAGCTGCCTTGCGCAGAATGGCAGGAAAAATTGCACCTTGGAAAGACAGTTGGAAAAGAGAATGTGTCTAAGTCATTGCACTTTTTCTCAGTACTTTTATTCAGGGGTGGAACAAGCCTGAGTTCACTTGCAGCAATGAAATGCCCCATTAATCACATATGCCTTTGAAAGGGATATGTCAGGCTTGGCTTATACGCCTACATTGGTACCTGATCCCATCTAGACAATGTGAGACAAGTGCTTAACAAAGCAGCTCCAGTTAGTAACTTGACTTATTTGTTAGTTTGCTAGTTAGATATAAATCAAAGTGTCGTAATAAGCCAATGATGTAGCAGCAGCTGCAATCTAATTTAGAGGGAAACAGCCTCATTTTAGTTTTACTGACAAGAACACAAAAGACAATATCAATACTGAAGGCAGCAGAGACACAGCAGTAAAAAACTAGTTAAGGGTCGGAATATGAGGGCAAAAATATCTCAATAAAAGAAAACGTGAAACAAGATCAGGTCTATACTTTAGTAGTTGCAAATTGTCAGTGAAAGAATGCTTACTACAAGGAATAAATACATCTTGGAGCTATGCTGTGACATTTAAAAATCATTTTACCAATCTTTTAAATGAATATCTCTGGTTAAGTCCTAAATACTTGTGTCTGTGTGTGTGTAGGAAAGGGTTGCCTCAGCTATGACCCTGATTGATAGCACTTTGACTGTAATAATTTTTATGGTAGATTGGCTTCCCAAATTTTGCTGTAGATGCCTATTAACAGGCTGACCTTTGAGGCAATCACACAATACACTGTGTAACGGCAGCAAAGAACGTTCTTCAGAAGGGACATGTTTCTACCTGGCAATATAATGGCTCGGCTCCATTGACTTCAATTTAGCTATGTCTCTTGATATTGGCTGGAGACCAGATCCCTGGCATCTATTTAGGGAAACAATTTTAGAACCAACAAAAATAAGTATTTCCAGATGCAGCATTGAGTCAGCACACAGCATTCAGTGCTGCCTGAATGTATTGAGTCAGTTGGTGCAGATAGATTTTTAAGAAGAGATGACTAGTTTTATGACTATCTACGACATTTATAGACATTCTTGCTCTATCTCTTGCCTCATAAAATATAGGTCTCTGAATATCTTTGCAGGTAGAGCAATTACTTGCGAGTCCAAACAGAGAAGAGCACAGTGTGTGTCACTCTGCAGCTAACTAGATGCATTATGAGGTTAGCTGGGGGTTTCTGCCACTTGAAATATCAGAAATTGTTGAGGACAGGATGGCGAACTTGATAAACGAGGGATTTAAGTGTGTGTAACGAAATCTAGCACTCTAAGCTCTTAGAAAAAAAGAAAGCAGAGCTCTGCCACGATCCCCTGTAAAACGATTTAACTCCTGCAGCTATTTCCACTTGTTCTACCTGAACAGAAAAAGCAGTTAAATGAAAATATATCACTGAGAGATTCTGATCCTGCAGTCTTCCATCCTCCGTATGAAGCATGAAGTGTTTCAATAGGCTTCAGCAGGATTGCTGGTGTGCAGATGATCTGCAAAACCTGGCATGAACAATGGGAGCTGCAGGCAGCCCATCCGAACTGGAGACTCCTGTCAGTCACCAGCTCAAATAAAATGCACTTCAACCTGCAGTTTATTTTGGTGGTTCACACTGCTTTCTGCAGTGTGGGGTAATCACACACTACTGACGCAGGGATCCCAAGCTCAAAGTGCTTTAAAAAATCTTCCAATATTTTCACTCGTGTCCCCATACGATTCTGCCAGATGTGATTTTACTACAGGTGTACAAGGATGTTGTATCACTGGAAGGAAGCATCAGGGGATTCCAGGTGGTTGGATATGAGAGAAGGTATCTCTTTGGTGAGATGTGATCCACTAATAATTATGGGAATTATTATCCCATAATTCCTGGGAATTATGGGATAAAGCTTTATTTTGTGGCTTAACACTGTGCTACAATGCAGAGCACGAAGTATTGGAGCATCTAAAATTCAGATGATGGGCAAGGGCGGCAGTTCAGCATGGAACAGTGCTTGCAGAGTAATAACAATTAGTAGCATTCTCATCAACTGCTTTTTGTAGTTACCCACTCTGTGGTAAAGCTGACGTTGTTAAGCAAAGCTGCGTAGCTCTGGTAGATGACTTGGTTACAAGCTGCAGAAGTCCAGTGCGCAGATTATTTCTCAGTAGTGCTTTTACGCCAATTTACAAGTGCAGAGAATATACTGAATATTAGATCATGACGTTCGGGAAATCCTGAGAGAGATCCAAGTACTGTGATTTGGTTGAGAAATTGTTTTAAAATCCAGTGTATGGCTAATTAACCAATTTTGTGTTGTCAGGAGCATTTGTTTGATAATTATTGACATTTTCTATGTATTGTCCTGACAGCCGGTGTTGGCTGATGCTGCCCAAGTCCACCTAGTGCTTTTGCTGGCATGAGGCTGAAATGAATCAGCACCTGACAGATAAACAGAGGACCTGGGTTCTTTGTTCTCTTTACTTGCGCACTTGGTAAACACACTCAGAATATTTTCAGCCATATCCAGTAACTGGATATGAACAAGGTGAGATGCCTCATGGGTTTCTGTGTCTTCTGGATTTTCTGGAGAAAACTGTCTTTGAACATATTTGCAACCGTGCAGCTTGGCTTTGAGCACATCTCGGTGTCTTGAGCTATTGTAAGCTGTGTCTGTCCTTACCTACCTGGCCTTATAGCCTCTTAAACCTCCCCTGCAGATGGGGAAGGTCCTAGGTCTTACACCTGCCTGCTGCAGCTGAGGACACTGCTGATCTGCAACAGATTGTTGAGCTTTGTCTTCTGTGCTGAAGGCCACCTAGAACATGTGGCAACATGCTTCAATTTTAGCTTTTCAGTAAGCCAATCTGCTTGGAACTACCCCAACCTAATTGCAAACAACCCCTGCTTCTGGCTAGTTTGTGATTAGGTTGCAGCCTCCTGTACCCTTTTCCCATTTGAAGAGCGGGTGTAGGCAGGCTGAGGGGAGCCGGTGGTTATAAAGCAGGCTGATGACATTTTAGATGTCAGTGTGAACTTGGCCTTCATTTTCCTTGTGTCTTTCAGGAAATGCCTCGGGAAGGCCATCAAATAAACACCAGTGGGCAGGGCAGTGCTCACACAATGAGGTTCTTTGAGTAACGTAGATCAAATCCATTTAAGATACAGCGAGACAAAGTAGTCTGACAGAAGAGCTGGACTGCCTGTCACCCAGCAATGGAGTTTCCCGAGCTCACTGCGAAGTTTTAGGGCTGTATAGCTGCCTTGCATCTCTTTCTCATGCCACTCCTTCTAGTCAGATAACCACAAACAGACCTACTTCAATGAACCAGGTTTCTTCGGCTTTGTTTGGGAACCCAGGATTGCCTGAATACCAGAAGATGAACACCACAGGCACAGCAGAACTACTCATTCCCCTGAAAATTTGTCTTCTTTGATGTCTCTGGGGCAGGGCAGGCTATGCCTGGGGTCTAGATGATGGGATAGCTCTTGTGTAAAGTAGACAATATACAGATTGAGCTAAATGACACCTTCCAGCCTTTCCTAGGGCAGGGCTCAAGTTTTCAGCAGCATAGAGCTCACACAAAAAGCAATCTCTAGTCAACCCAGAGGGTAAACAGGATGGGATGTGGAGTCACAGATGTGGCACATTTTTCTACTTTTGCCAGATTTGTGCTGTAAAGAGCTGCTAATGTTTCAGTTGGGGCCTTCCCTGGTGCTGCCCCCGGTGTGAGAGCAGGGCTGTCTCCTTGCTGCTGGGAGAAGCTGTGGATAGCCCTGGGTCTGCTGGAGCCCAGGCTGGGCAGAGAGCTTGCTGTGCCCTCAGCAAGGTCTCATTAGACCCTCAGTTGATGAAAGCAGTCCCTGAAGCCCACAGGGGCGATCTGCCCTTAAGGAGCGCAGCAGCTCTTGTTTGGCAGCAGGAAATACCCGTGGGTTTGTTTCACCTTTTTCTGCCTGAGATATGGGCCTCAGGGTCCTGTGTGTGGGAAATGCTGCACCATCCTTGAAAAAAAAAATGCTAGTGTTGGTATAAATGTAGGTTTTGGTGGCAGGGCGGTGGGGAACCAGGCCTGGTCTGCCAGTGGCGAGCCCGAGGCTGGGAAACCCTTCGCAGCCCGGCACGGTGCCGTGTTGCAGGCATGACAAAGCCACGTAACAGCAGCTCCCTGAAAGGCTTTCAGAAGTCAGAGCAGCCGTACGGCAGCCCGGGAGCTTGTTAGCTCCCTTGCTCCATCGGCCTTGCCATGAGCGAGAGCCCCCGTCATTGCCACCTCGCCCCGCTGTACCTCAGGCCCCGCGCCCGCCCCACCTGCTCAGGACAGACCCCCAGACAGACAGACAGACGGACGGACGGACAAGGATGCACTTGCTCTTCCCCCCACACTTCTTTTTCTCCCCTTTTCCTTCCATGGCTTTTTGCTTTTAAAGGTTGCTGCTGACAAATCTATCTATTTGGGGCAAATTGTCAGTGAGAAACTTCCGCTCGAACTCTTTGGGACAAAACTGCCTCTTTGAAAGGGTAAATCCCGTTGCATGAAGGTCTGAACAATGGCCAAATGTGTTGCTGCTACTGCTGCCGCTGCTGCTGAGGCCGGGGCTGTGACAAAGAGCGGATTAATTGGTGCCGCGGCTGACTGGTTCGAGATGGCTCCACTCAGCCCGCGCCGCGGGGAGCCCCATTGACTGGGCCCCGAGTCCCACTTTTCACAAACTCCAAACAAAAGTCAATTTCTTTTTTATAAGGCGAGGGAAGAAAAAAAAAAATCAGTTCATGTTTGAGCTCGGGAAGTTGACTTGTTGGATTATAGGGCGTCATGCTCTCTCTGTCTGTCTCTCCCATGCTTTAAAGTTGCTTCTCCCCCGACGAGAAGAGTGAGGGGAGAAAAATGGAAGCAGAAGGGAGCCGTCCCCATCAGCACGAATGTGAGCATGGTCTCCAGGGATCAGGAGTTGCCCAGAAGCCTGGACTATGCCTGACCTCTTCTCCAGTGGAAATAAATGTCTCCAGGTTGTTGTCAAAGGTGGCTGCAGCACTTTCAACCCCTAGGTAGACAGTGCCGTCGGGGAACGAGACCGCGCTGGTGTGATTGAAGTCAACATATCCATACGAGGCACTGTGACCAGCGAGGTCTCCTCCCCTGTTCAAACAATGATGGTGTTCTCATGGGAAAGTGGGCAACACAACCAGATGCCTTGTGTTCGCCTTGCTTGGCCTTGGACTTGCCCTGAGTCAGAGGAGGTCCCTCTGGGGAAAGCAGAATGAGCTCTGCAGGGCTGCATCCCGCGTGCTTGTAACAACTACTTTATATATACGAGCGATCAGAGACTGAGAGAGACAAAACCCAACAAAAACAAACCCGGGGGATTACTCCTGTTCATGCAGATGTTAATAGCCATTACCAAGTTGGCACGGTTTCTGCGGCTGAGGTTGCGCTGGAACATTTTAGGAAGTTAATCCCTGTAATTGCTTTGATAATCTTGTGGTATTTGTGATATCACTTAATCAATATTTAGCTCTTCTTTTGGAAAGAAGTGATCCCCAAATACAAGAAAGAGGCTATTATCAGATGTAACTGCTGACCCTCTCCTCCTGGCGGTGGTATAGTATCAGATCTCCTAATTACCTGCAATTTATTTGCATATATTTTGTCCTTGCAAGGGGACATCTTACACTGGGTTCTATTTCTCCCTTGTCTGCAGCACGGAGCCTTTGATCTGATGCTCACTAATTGCTCTGACACACTGCGGAAGGAGTAGTGCATCTCAGAGTTAAAGTTAATTTCCCTTTATTTTTTAAAATATATTTTTTTCCAACTTATTCTAACTCTAAGAGGAAACACAGTGTGTTTTAACATCCAGTTTTGCTGCAGACAAACAGAGCATGAAACTAGGGTAGCAGGGCACAGAGTGCAGCAGTTTTAATTTCCCAGTTTAATTTGAAGTTCATGCTAATTCTCCTGTGTTATGTCTCCGTGTGCTATGAGCATGAACCTCTGATATTTTAAGGTCCATGTAAACTGATTATGGGTTTTATTCCACACACTTTCCAAGTGGAACTAACTTTATAGAAATGGGTACAGTGAAAGCCAAACAGTAGGAACATCTGCTTGTGTTATCCACGTAACTCTGCAAGTACAGTCTAATGTGAAAAGAGCCCCTGGCTTCATTGCTGAGCTATAAGATTTAAAAAACAAACAAACAAACAAAACTAAAGAGAAAGAAAGAAAGAAAGAAAGAAAGAAAGAAAGAAAGAAAGAAAGAAAGAAAGAAAGAAAGAAAGAAAGAAAGAAAGAAAGAAAGAAAGAAAGAAAGAAAGAAAGAAAGAAAGAAAGAGAAAGAAAAAACCCAAACCTTGAACTTTTGACTGTGACCTTCACTATGCCACAGCATTTGCTTTTATTCTGCACTGTGTTCTAACTTACCACTGGAAATCTTCCACTATTTTCCCAGCCTGACTCTCTTTCTGTCTGTATTATAACCTATGTATAGTTCTGAATTAATCTATCTTTAATTTTATCAGTAAACAGGGAGAACCATGAAATCAACAGATCTGAGAAAGGTCAAATTATTGGTTTCATTATCTTCCTTTTTTCCTCCTCATGAGAAACTATGTTTCTCAAGGAAACTATGAAGATGTGAAAGGTGAAATCTCACATTTTGCATCATCTGGCATTGATGACCATAGGCAACAGAGAGATCCTGTGCTGGGATTTTCCTTACTGTTGGGTTCTGTCTTAAAATCTTCATGGCTTCCTAAGAGGAGCTTCATTAGCGTGCAGAAGACAATACAAAGAATTATTCTTTTCATTGTGCCCCTCTTCTTATGCTTCTGGCTGTCAGCTACCAACCTAACCTAAAACTAAAGATGGCAATTTTCAGCAGAGCAGCTGAGCTGGGGGGAAATCCAAGGGAAGGAATGGTCTGATATGTCAAAGGTGTTGGAAAAATCAAAGGGTAAGAGGCTGGAGAAGAGGTGGTTAGAATTGACTAGAAGGACATCATTAGTGATTTTGGAGAGAGCAATTCCTGCAGCGTGAAGTGGCTGAAAACCAGACTGCTGAGTGTCAGAGAGGTGAGTTCAAGAGAATGGGAGTAAACTCGTCATTTGAAAGGATAAGAGGTAAAGGAGATGAGAAAGGCATAATGGTATGTAGGGGAGGGCTGTTTTTGCAGGGACTTCAGAGGCTTATTTGAAAACAGAGGAAGAGGGGGTCCATAGAAAGAGTGTGCTGGTGAGTCTGGAGGAGAAAAGTGCTAAGCAAAGAATGAGGAGGGATGGGAGGAGGCTGAAGGCACACTGGCAGGGAGCGTGTGAAGAAAAGATTATTTTTTTCCAAAGATAAATGAAAAGATGCAGAGGGTGAGCACAAGGGTCCAAAGACATTCACCAGAGCCCGTGCAAGGATGAAATGAAGCAGTGGGGAGGCTGGCAGTTAGTGGTTAGTGGGTGTGGGAGGGCAAGGGAAGCTGAGAGGAGAACTATGTGTACCTAAAATCAGGCTGATGGGCTAACGCGAGGACAAAACAAGACAAAGAAATCAGAGCAGCAGCCAAAAGGTAACTGGAAAGCGTGCAAGGTTTAAAAGGCAGAAACAGCCATGCAGAGAGGTCAGCGACCACCTTTTGAGCTGGCAGCTGATGCCTGAACCTCTGAAAGTAGGGCTCAAGCTGCAAGAGCAACGAGAAAAACCCAATCAGCAAAAATGAGGAGGAAGAGGAAGGGTTGCCAGGAACACATCACAGGGCAGCAGCTAAGGAGAAAGAGAAAAAAGAGACTGGCACCACAGTTGGTGGACATAACAGAGTTCACAGTGAGGCAAAGCGAGCTGGGGAGATGGCAATGCTATTATGTACTGAGGATTTTGACACATTAATCTAGTTTCAGGTGTGGCCATAAGGGCTTCCAAAACCAGTTGTCCTGCCTCAGCTGGTGTAATCAGGAAATATAAAGGAGACTCTTCAAATAAAACAACAGCGGTGTTGTTCTCCTCATCTTTCCCCAGGCAGAAAGAGACTATATTGCAGCTGGTAAGCTATGTGTTCTGGCTGGTGTCTAGTGTAAATTGCCCCAGTTCAAAAAACAGGGCTGGTTTTTGATGTCCAAAGAAATATCAGCAATTAATCATTTAAGAGCTTTAAATCTGAGGTCCTGGTACCCTTGTGTCCCATGGAAACACATTTCCCTTGCTTCTGACTGTGAAAGGCATAGGTATAGGTATCTCTTGCCACTGCAGGATAATGAGAAGCCAAGGATGAGCTCTTCTGCAGGGTACGCTGGTGTGCTGACTTCTAGAGCAGGGAGGAGAGCATCTGAGCAAGCTTAACACTCAGTATGGCTTTACTTTTGGTGGTGGTACTGCCAAATGTACTGAGTTTTACCTTCTTTCCCTCTGAGCTGAGTAGCACTGCTGAACCCTCTCTGTAGCCATGGAGGAACCTGTGGCTGCTTGTTTTCTTTTTTTTGTCTTTGTAAGAGACTTGGGAATCCTCTGAACTTCTCAGATATCAGGATTTGATCTTGGACAGAAGGAACTACCTCCTGCATTGGATGCTCCCTACCTAGAGAGTCCAGTGTTCAGCAAACGGCTCTCTTGCTAAGGCTGAGCAAATCACTTTGCTTTTGGTCTTGGTTTTCCCTTTGATGCCTAAGATCAACATACAGGTGCCGATACGAACCTGTAGGCACTAAAAGCACCTGATTTTAGAGATAAAGCCTTTGTTCTCCCTACATCTCTGCTATTGCACAGTGCTGAGCATCTTGGTCACCCTTACATTTTTTAAGACTTTGTGGGTCTAGTCCAGCTCATCCACAAAGATCTGGCAGCGTCCAGGGGCATGAAGAGAAAACAGAATATGAGTTATACTTCTTCATATCACAAGAGTCTTGTGGATGGCTCTTGGCTTCCAAGAGAAACAGTCTTATTGCATCAAAATCTTATGAAGGTGATCTTTGCATTGGGTACTACGTTTGCTGCTGTAAGTTAGGCATAAATTAGGTGAAGGTAGAGATGATTTTCATGTCTGCCAGACATGCAGATGCTATAATACCTGCCAGGATGCCAGTGCACTGGTCGGTGCTGTGCTCACCCCAAGCAGGGCTCAGCCCCGTTAGGGAGATGTGCAACGCCAGTGTGGGGACAGTGGGGTGTCGCTGAGTGTGAAGGACTGCTGCAGATCACACAAATGTGATCAGAAGTGATCAAGCCTCCTGCTTCTCAGAGACCAGGCTGACAGGTAGGGAAAGAGAAACTAATATTTATTTATTTATTTATTTATTTATTTATTTATTTATCATGCAAATTAAGCACTTTTGGTGCAGGAACCACCAAAGGCAATTAATGTGCGGTTTTGCTTTGTGTGCGGTCACTTTTATAACTGAGCTCACTTTCAACCGACTAGGGCTGACATCTCTGTGAGCTTCTTCTCCAAGAAAAGCTAAGAGTGTGGAGAAAGCCCAGATGAACCTCCTGCAATGGGAAACCAGCTCATTCCACCCATCCGGGCTGAGGAGGGAGCAAGGTAGAGTTCCTAGCCCAGGTGATAGTGCTGGAGTTAGAAGATTTGCAGTTCCTGAGGTCCACCTTCAGTCAAGGTAGTTGGATAAAATGAGCTATGTGCTCATGACCTTGCTATCAATTTGACCTTAAAAAGATAATTTTGTCATAGTAAGAAGACAAGTTAAATGGATTTCAGGAGCCCTGGTTTACATTCTCTGCCTGTAACTTCTTTTTACGGTTGTTTTTGTGAAAGTGTGGCAGTTTCTGGATAACAACTGAGAGTAATTCAATTTAACACTAAAAGGTCTATCTGGCAAAAATAATTGATTTCCTCCAGAAAGGGATAGGCTGAGCTGGAGGGAGGCATCCATCTCTAGCTGCTGCTTCTTTCAAAGACTGTGAAACATGACTTAGCATCAGAGAGTCAGAAGTCAAGTCAACTTCTGGGTGCACACAAACCCTATGTGTTGTGTCAAGAAGAGAGATAATTAATGTCTTTGTTGCTGTGTAATATTTCTATGGAAATATTTATTCTGTTTGAAATAACAAGGTCTAAAGTGTCTGTTATATTCATTACTGGGGAATAAGACTTATGATTTCTTCTACCGATTGTCAACCAGGTTTTCCAAATTCATTAGTTGTTGGATTATTTAAGATGCAAAGGCAGTTAAAACAGTATTACAAGATATCTAAACTATTTCCATCAGGACCCTCTGTTGTGCTTGGTGTTTTATAAACAAATAGAGGAAATTAATCTTACATGATTTTAGAAATCTGAACTGCAGAGTTGGATATCTCCATCTCCCACTATGGTGAGAAAAAGTCATTTTTTATGATGCATTCCTCAGATCAATTTTAGGTTTTGATTTTTAGGTGAGACAAACTGCATCCTAAAAATACCCATTTAGTAGGCATCCTCAAAGTAGCTCTCTAATTCCTGCCAGGTGAATCTCAGTGATGGTCTTTAAGGACCTTACTGTTTAAGAGGGAAAAAAGGACAAAGGATAGAAGAAAGGAAATTATCTCCATCACACAAACAGGGAGCAGAAGAAACAGGGAGAGGCTGAAAGTGGTATTCACCTGACCACAAAACTGACATTTGCGGTAGTAACTGTAAATGTTCACATTTGGTATGTGGACTCTTAATAGACCAAATAAGGACAAATTCTTCTGGGGCACAGTGCACCCATCCTATATCAGACGTCCAAAGTAGGCACTTCTGGGCTAGCAGTGGTATGGCTTCTTTCCTTCCACTGACTCAAGAGGGATCCAGTCTCTGAAGGCTCAGGTGGAGTTATCTCCACAGGGCTATTAAAGGTCAGGTGAGATGAATACCCAGCTCCATGTCACACAGGGGGTTTGTGTTGCTGCCTGGTAATTAATCCAGTTTTCCTGAGGACATAAACAATGATGGTCTTCTAGGAAGACCTCTTGCTTTAGTACAAATACTCCATCCAAGGCAGGGACTAATGCTGAGGACCTTGAGTGCTTTCAGCTCTGTGAGTCGTTGAGCTACAAAGAGCAATACGTAGCCATTGATATGGGGTCACTTGTCTCCCAAAATGTCTGTCCTGTGAACAACCAGGTAAAACATTGCCTGGTTACAGCGCTCAGTCACAGCAAGGCAGAGCATCAGGCCTCCAGCTGCCCAGAGGGAGGGATGGTGTGCTTCATCTTTCCTCCAGCCTGACCCCGTACACGCCATTTGATTGTTTTTCCCCAGCTACCAAACCTTAATGATGCCAAATCGCCTTTGGGACCTTGCAGGCAGAAGCGTAGGAGACTTGTTTAACTGAAGGTATTTTTTGAAAGGTGGCATAGTTCATGTTTCCTCTGAGTTATGTATCCATGGCCAAGCCATTCCAGTGACATCGAAGGGACACTCGGGAGGATGATTGATAACCCTTGCACCACCTGACTGGAGAACAGAGCAAGGAAACAGTAGGCACCTTCTTACCTGCCAATTATTCTCTTTGAAAATGTACACATGGTGGCAGAATCAAACCATCAAAAAAAGAATTGGGCTATCTGAAAACTCAGACCGTGGCGTGGCATGCTGCATTTTGCATGTCTATAGCTTTCATATCTGATCAGTTCAAAGCCTTTTTTTTTTTTTTTTTAAAAAAAAAAAGCTATTTCAATGAAAAAATACACCTGTAAAGATAGAGAAAATGAATCAGTGACCATTTTCCACTGTGAACCAATGGCAGTGATGGGTAAGACTGGAGACCACCTGATTTTTGGGCCTCCCTTAATCATTATAACATGCTTTCTCCTCAGATAATCAAAAAATTTCTCCAAGCTATTATTTTGTCCTAATTCATTTTCTTTCTTTCTTTCTTTCTTTCTTTCTTTCTTTCTTTCTTTCTTTCTTTCTTTCTTTCTTTCTTCCTTCCTTCCTTCCTTCCTTCCTTCCTTCCTTCCTTCCTTCCTTCCTTCCTTCCTTCCTTCCTTCCTTCCTTCCTTCCTTCCTTCCTTCCTTCCTTCCTTCCTTCCTTCCTTCCTTCCTTCCTTCCTTCCTTCTCTCTTTCTCTCTCTCTCTTTCTTTTGATGTAAATGTTAAGCTCAGTTCAGTACATCCTGTCCAGGATTACAGGTTTTACAATAAAATATTTGTGCAGGGATGCACATCCATATATTTGTATTGCAGAGCAATTATTACTCTCTTCTACGCTACTGTGTTGTCCTATGCTGAGTAGAGAAAACTAAGAACAATTAATTTCGTGTATCTCCTGTAAGCCAAAGAAGCACTCTCAATCTTTACTTTCAAGAAGCAATTAACTTCAGGTTTATTAGTCAAGTTGTGCTACGAAGTTTCAATCTTTCATTGTACACTGTGAATTTTAATTACAATTTATTAAAATAATTTAATTGACTTCAGTCAATGGGCGTGAATGAGGGCAGAATTTCCCTGAGAAAGCTGTAGACAGAAGAAAAGGCCACCCATCCTAAATGCCTTCTGCCTGCCCTTTTTTTTTGGTTGCATCAGACTGTTTGAAAGAGGGCTGCATTTATCATCTTTGATGCCTCCAGCTCAATGGTCAATTCATATTAGATTCCACAATAGGCAGTGAACCAAATTCATCTCTGATACAATTCCATTGACTTCAATGGTCTTACCACAGGGATTAATCTGGCCTAATATTATAGTATTAGACTACGTGTGTGTGTACTATTAGCCCAGACTCTTTGCTTGAGATCATGCCGGGTAAAAGCTGATAGCTGTTGCAGTTGCAATTTGCTCAAGAAATCCAATTCCTTTTGTTGACCCACTGAAGTTCACATTCCAAAAAAAAAAAAAAAAAGAAAAAAGGAAAAAAAAAAGACCCAAACCCCCTTCAAATCCCTAGCCAATTTGAAACTGCAGCTGAATTTAGATGCATATTTGCTAATTTGGTTTATTATGCATGCAAATATTGGTATAAAAGGTGTTTCAATTATTTTCTAAGGCAGGGACCTATGCATTCTCTGCAGTCACAAAGAGTTTAAATGGAGTTATTTTTCCCTGCCTATAATCGTTCTCCCTTTTAAGTACCCAGGCAGAAAAAGTAAGTTTACTGCTTCTAGCACAATGGCTCTCTTCACTTTTAGGTTTGGGAGACCTGGGTGACCTACGAAAGTTAATTAGAAGGTTAACAAAGACTAAGGCAGAGTAGAATACAGCGCCTCTCCTCCAGCCAAAGATGTCATCCATTAATTAGGGAAATCGTTAAGGTGGCCTTTATTGAATCCATAGAAAATCGGCAGTTGGCGGTCGACAGTTTTGATCAGATTTTCCTCTCCCCAATAATACTACCCTTAATCGGAGGAGAAGCGGAGGGTTCGGGGCGGGTACGGGAGGGGTGAAGGGGGGGAAAGTGTGTGCGCGCATAGGGGGAGTATGTGTTTCAGCGACATTACAGTTAAACAGCCGCCAATTGTGACGGCTTTGATTCTCAGGCTTACATGGCATACTTTGTCCATGATGTAATCTTTATTGAACCTGGAAGCTTGGGGGTGGGGGGCAGGGGGCAAGCGAAACTCGCTGCCGCTGCTTGCTGCCGCCGCTGCCGCTCAGCCGCAGGAAGCCCTGGGAGTTAATATTGCAGTCATCATAGGCAGAGCTGGCTGCTTTGGCATGGTAATACGCTATCTGACTCCCCTTCTCCCCTAGCACCACGGCCGGCTGCTTCTAGCAACGAGAGCAAACAGCCATCTGCACAACAGACCCTTCATTTCTCCACGAATACATTCACTTCAAAGTTGAAGGGCCTTTTTGAAGACCTCAGATTTTTTTATACCCTTTTTTTTTTTTTTTTTTTTTTCCCCTACAGTACCAAAGTGGTGTTGCTATGGAGAATTTCCAGTGAAACGTTAGACAATCCCGGCGTTTTAACATGTATGTTTTTTAACCTACTGGGAGAAACCGGCTTACTTTTCATATTTTTCCCTACGTGTTGAACAAGGACAGTAGTTACAGCAAGTGCGTCCAGAGTTTTAACCAAGAAAGTGACCTAGCATCAAAGCAGTGCTCTGCTGGGACATGGGAATCCATCATTTTCCAGAGGAGGAAGGCAAGGACAAGGGCGACTGCAGTTTGGGATGTTTATGTTAAAGCAGTGCTGTCCTACCTCCGACATCCTGAAGCCTATGGGCTTGTTTTGAGGGTTTTAAAAAATGTGGAATTGAGCTGTTGGGATGTTTAGAGGTCTATATCCTATGCACCACATGGTACAAAATGTGTTAGAAAGATTTTTTTTTTTTTTTAAGATAATTGTATGACTAATAGTTTAATTGACCCGTCTTCTTCAGGAGAAATTACACATAGTTTCAGGCCATAAGAGACTAACAAGCTCCAAAAAGAAAAATCTAGCACTCAATCTTGCATTTTATATTCTGGTAGAAAGATTCTTCATGTTAGCATGAAGTTCTCTACCATAAAGTGTTCAAATGTTAAATACCAAGAAAAAAAATGCTACGTTTTAGAACCAAGTTTCAATCTGAGATGCACAGCATCAACCTTATTTCTTATGTATTTTTGAGCACTGTGGTAGATTGTTTTATTTTTTATATAACCTATAATTCAGCATCTCCTGTAAAATATTTCAGCCTTTGCCTAGTATTTCAAGATGTAAAATATGTTACAGTGAAAGCAAGTATCAGCACAGAAGCAGTAGCAAAGAAATGACGAGCTTCCTGGATACTCCATGCGACCCCCAGCTTGTCTGTGTCCTTCTTCTCATATCAAAAGGGAGACGAAGCAAGGTTTACTCCACAAGTTAGGCTTTCTCTGTGCTTTGAACAGCTCACAGAGAATTGTGATTTGACCTGGAGAGGCGTTGTGTTCCCACAGCTCTGTTTTGGGCTTTTTTCTCTTTTAGGCTAAGAAACAAACTAACTCACCCATTGTGTAGCCACTGAGGTCTCCAGATAAAGTGCTATAAGAGTGCCACACGCTATTATGCTTTTATTACGGAGCAGCAGTAGCTTTTCAAGAGTAACTGTGGATTTTTATATGTTTTCCTACTGCCTTTTGTCTTCTAGTAGCAGTCCTGTGGTTTTGAGAGCTTCGTTCTCTGCCTGGAGGAGGGTTCCTAAATTTAAGGTGGCATCTTTAGGAGGCTTTGGAAGTCATTCTGGGTAGGTGAATGCAGGGTTCCTGTTACCTAGATGTATTTTTGAATCACTGGAGCTTCCATATTAAAGTATGTATCAGGGTGAAGAGCTGGTGTCAGCTGTCTTTAACTTCAGCACTCTTGTGATAAATCTCCTGGCAACATTGAACAGCATTTGGAGAAAGCCCTGGTGTAAGCGGTGTATTACTCACAGAGATGATGTCCACAGTAAGGACAGGATGAGGACATCTCAAGGGAGGGAGGAGATTCTTGTAGCTATGGCTGTAAGGTGTGCATGAAGGATGAGAAGGTGACTTACAAATTATTTTTTTTGTTTGTTTGTTTGTTTTCCTGAGGCAGTGCTCCTGGAATTGCAACCCAAATTTGCATCCTTGGTCTGGAATTTGACGATGATCACTTGACGGTGATTTCAGTGTTAATACATCTTTGATAAAGCTGGTAAAAGGTGCATACTAGAATTACTTTTTAACCATGTTCAGTATAGGAACACTTACAAGTGACTGAGAAGAGGAAGAGTTCTTTTTTTGTTTGTTTGTTTGTTTTGGTAGTAAACCCACTTATTTTTCAATTTCCCAAAAAGGCACAGAAAGGAGTCAGTACAGGAGATGAGGAAGAATGCTGGCAGAAGCCTGGGGAGACTGGAAAGGATTAGAGAAGGCTGCAATAACACAAAGCAAAGGAAGTTCAGTTAAAACTGTACTTCCATCACCCAGGTCTCTCGATGTCCATGAGCCTGGTTGTGGCTGCCACTGCAGGTGCTCCTCCACCATCTTCTCTAAAAGTACCGTGGGTAGGACGTCTGGGAAGACCGGGTATCTAAAGGAGGGTTCCTAAATTTAAGGTGGAGTCTTTGAGAGGGGCAGTAATTCTGCATATCTTTAGGCACCTACTCCTGTTTCAGTGTCTTTTTGTATCCACGGGAGCAGAGGAACACTTGAAAAACACATTCTTTTGACATTTTTCCATTCTAATAAAGGAACTCCAGTATATCTAAATTTCAGTGTAACAGCTTGTGGGAGGTCATGAGCTAAACAGGAGGAATAGGGAGCAGTCAGATCAAGGAAAACCACTCTTTGGGTTTCTCAAGAAGTTACCCAATTTATATTTTTAGTAATCATCTGGGTGCAAAATGAAACACCATCATCTATTCAGAGAAGGACAGGAATATCCAGCAGGAAGAGCTGATAGCCTTTACAAATAGAAAAACGATGATTTGTAATTGTGTAAAATGGATTTATGGATGAATTAGAAGAATTTCTGCCTGAAGCCAGAAGTTCATTACTTAGAAATGCAAAAGGGGAAAAAAAAAAAGACCTGTTACTGACCACACTCTGATCATGGGACACTAGAGCTATAGGGTTGCCAAGTAGGCAAATGCAATTTTAGGTTATTTCAAATGAGCTGTTTCCAGCGGAGAAAGAATAAAAATAAATAAATAAATAAAATAAAATAATTGCTGTGCTCTGCCATGCACTGTGACTTCCTGTGAAATTCTATGAACAAAACCTACAGAAATTGAGGATGTCACAAATAACCAAAAATAAGGTCTAAAATCTCAAGAAAAGGGCATGAGACTTCACTGAAGGGATTAAAGCAGCATCTGAAGGCTGTGTTGAAAGGCTTGGGAGATGGCCTGGGACTGGAGGTAAAATTTTTGGGGGGCAGCAGAAACTGGAACAGGTTCAAAACAGATGAATAAGGAACCAGTAACCAGATGGCTGAGGACCAGCAGCTTTTCCGGGGACAGGGGAGGCCAAGGAAACTTTGGCAAGTAAACTGGAGGTTACTAACTGAGCGGGACTGCAGTGAGGATTCAGAAAGCTAAAAATACCAACAGCACAAGGAAATCAGAAAGTTGCAAAAGTCGGAAACCTGATGTGGAATTAAGGCTGCGGGAGGACTTCTGTGGACTCATCTCACTGTTACAACTGCAGAAGCAGGAATGGAAGGAGGCAGACTGACCACTCCAATATATAAAAAAATATAAATATATATAAGGAGGGAAGCCCAGAACCTTTTATATCAGTGTTTAACGTGCAGCCTAAATCAATGGCAGAGAAAATAGGCAGAAATAGTGTTTCCCAGGAACCAAACCATTCTGAAGCCTCACCTCCAGCAAAAAATAAATGCTGGGGTTGTCCACACCATTTCCAAGCCACGACACGCAGTGTGGAGTCAGAAACCAGACCCGTAGGCTGGGGTTCAGCAGGGATCTTGGAGAAGAGAAGGGAAGAAGCCACCTCAGTAGTGGGGGAACCTGAGGAGCCGTCCTTCCTGGCACACCTCCAGCAAGGGCTGCCAAGATGCTTTGGCAATGGACCAGTTCAGAGGGACTCAGCTGGGTTTGGCCTGGGCTGCAAAGATCGGTGAAAGGAGGCCAAAGGCATCCTGAGAGGTGCTGGAATTTGCCACAGGGCTTGGGTGCAGCTCTGCAGTGAGAGGGGACATCGCTGGAGGAGAGAGGCAGAACACTGTGAGGGTGGGAGACAGTCTGACAGGAAGGATGGGAATCCTGCTGATGACGTTTCTGAGTGATAAGAAGAAATGTTACATGTTTGTGAGGCAAGGGAAGTGGCTGCTACAGGAAGCAGCCCTGTTAATTGCTCATTTAATTGCTCCACAGCTGGTTGCAGAAGGCCAGTCATGGAAGCGTGGGGCCTAGCTCCAGCAAGAGAGGGCTGAGGCCCTCAAAGACGTTGTGTGGATGTGGTGGGGGACCTGAAAGCATCTGACCTGCATGATAACACCTTACAGGAGAAGATGTTATCATGCAGCCTGTGCTCTGCCAGTGGGAGAAAGCTGGGAAGATCCCCTGAGGTCTGGGAAACCTTGGTGGTGAGAGCTCCTGGGGTGGCAGCTGCATAAGCGCTGTTTTTACTTCCTCATTAAAATGAAGTAAGTCATTAAAACGTCACCAATTTTACTTCACCAGTAGGACTCGAGGCTTACATTTAGAGACACTGAAGCATTAAGCAGCCCCACTTTGGGGACAAGGTGCTTTACAGACCACTGACAAAAAGTACTGAGGGGACCTGCAGGTGCTTTCAGCAGTAACTTTGATGCCACCCTCAGGTCTGGTTACAAATGAGGACAGCACAATACAGGGCAGAGCACGCTGAAGGGGATCATGCTGCGATATGTGCAATGAATGCCACGAGCAGGTAACACCCTGGGCAGTGCAGCAGTCCAGCCTGGTTTCTGTACCGGGTTTTAAGACGAATTGGCAAGCGGCAGTGGAAGCAAAGAGCAGGAGTGAAGGGCAGGAGACAGCCTTTCTACTGCGTCAGTAGGCAGCACTTGAAAGTGCCGGCTTCTGGCTGACACCGAGTGATCTTGGAAGCGGTCACTGCAAAATAGGTCCCTCTCAGCCTGTCTGCTGTACTGAGATGGCTCTGGGCACGCTTGGGGCTGCTGCTAAGAAAGACTGCATTTACAACCGGCCTGGGATCAGATCAAGGCTGCCACTGAGCCCGAGCTTCCTGAAATGAGAGTTGCTCTGAAAAGAGGTACCTCCTCGTGGACACGCAGCCCCGTGAGAGAGAGTTTTCTCTAACAGAAAGGAAAATATGGACCTGCACAGGGCTCAGCAGTTTCCCGGGTAGTCACAGACATGCAGGGCTCTGTGGGGCTCTGAATTTACCACGAAGGCTTTACCTTCGGATGTGCCAGTATCACGGAGCTGGGTGAGAGAGAGACGCCACCACAGAGGTGTGTGAGAGCTGCTGCTTTCAAATTTAGGGTTGCTTTTGTCTTGGACAATACTTGAATGCTACAGACACCTTTTCCCTGCCGCCTGGTGGAAGTGAGCTGCAGATATTGCTCTGAACCAGGTTGCTCAGGAGAGGTGCTCTAAAATGTGAGGTTGTCTCTCCACTTCCACAACGTATTCAGGTGCAAAGGCTTCTGGTGCATGCCATGAATACCACTAGACATAGGATCAGAGATGCCAGAGAAATGTAAGTATTTCCCAAATACCACGCCTTGGATGTAGCATGCCGGGTAACTAGAAAATCTATTGGCAAATGATTCATCCAAGTATGAACATCCACATACATCTGTGAATACTGTGGAACTGTCATTGCAACAAAGATCAAAGGGAAAATGATGTAAAAGGTGGTAAAACTTATCCAGTGATGATTCTGGTGCAAGCTGATGATCCTAAATACCTCATTGCTCAGTTCTGATCCATGTAAGCATTTTGAAACCGCCAGATATTTGGAGAATGCAAAAGTCTTAGGCAAACCTCTGATTAATGCTGAATAAAGAACTGGAAAGAGAGCACACGAAATTTGTCAATAAATTAGCAGTTTGCAAAAATAAAGCTGATGGGATAGGGCGGACATGGAGGAGCAACGAAGAAGCTGGTTAAGGATTTATAGAGAAGGGGTGAGGAAAAGGAAGCCGAAGCCTTTCAGTCTTCTCAACTTCTGCAGTCAGGAACATGGCAGATAAGGGAGAGAGCCTGCCGCATGGCTGCACATGGCACACACACAGCAGGCATTATACAGCTAGGGACTGTAGGTCACGTCATCAGCTGGGAGAAATCAGCGCAGCTTCATTTACTTTCATGGAGCACCACCAGTTCCCCCCAGCTGCAGATTCGGCTCCTCTGTGCCCTTCTGCTCCGCAAAGTGAGCTGTTTTTTCCCGGCAACTTTGTTTTCTGGGGTTTGTTATTGCTGTGGGGGTTGGGAGGAAAGCAAAGATGTGTCTTTCGGAAGAGGACCTTGGAAGTATCTGGGGAGATGCCTCCTTGCACAGCCACCTTTTGCCACCTTCTTCTGCCCCTGACACCAACTTGGTTATGGCATTTTTCCTGCCCACTGCTGCGGAGAGGGAGCCAGCCTCCTGACTCCTGAAAAGCCTTAAACTTAAGTTTCAGGACGAGGGAAATGTTGTTTACTTTATCCGAGAGAGGGAAAATCACAAGAGCTATGATGGAGCCTCGAAGATTACCTGTGTCGTGATCAACTCAAGCCTCCACCTGCCACTCCAGACCACCACACCGAAGTGTGTCCCAGAGTGAAGAAAATGTGAAGTGAGGGATGGCAGAGGCCCAGCAGGTGTGGAGAAGATGGAAGCAACAGCTGCAAGTCAGCAGATCCCTGCTCCGTACCTGCTCAGCAATGCCTACTTCATCAGGATGAGGCACCCCTGGGGTACCAGCTCCTTACCTAGCCCCACAGGAGTGGCTGCCTAGGCTGCTGGTCCTGCTGTCCTTGCACAATCCCAAATGGGCTGGCGAGCCCTCTGTGCACCATCAAACGCAGAGACCCACCAGAGGTAGAGGCTGGCAACGAGAACGTGCCACTTAATCAGCGGGCCCTGCTCTAATGGGCTGCAAAACAAACGCTGCTTCCCTCTCTGCCATATTGCTTACCGAATCACCATGCAGCGAATAAAATGGAAATCCAGGCTTTCCAGGTCATGAACTCTGGGCTGTGGTGGCCGTGCCAGCACCCTGCAAAGCGCCGAGCACTGCAACCCTCGTGGTGCCCGCGATGCTCCCCAGCGCCCTGCCCACGGGGCACCCCGCAGCTCTCGGAGGCTGCAGCCTTCCCGATCCCCTCTGTAACCGTGGTAGGCTTCAGGTCAGGTTTATATTCCTTTTGGAAACCTTTGCCACATGTGCAAACAAGTTGCGCTGGGTGGTGCAATTTGAAACCGAAATTAAATGAAGAGGTGACGCGCCAACGGCGTACACAAAACAAGGGAAGCGTTTCCAAATCGCAGGCTGGGGAACGAGGAGTTTTTACATAATGGCAAAATTAGGGTTTGGATGACTGGTATTCTTCAGCAAACTTTTCAGAAATATTTCCTGGAGCAAACCCAAAGAGAGAATCCTCATTTACCCTATTCCTTTCAGCAGTAATTGAATTCACTTGTTTAGGGTTTCTGCCTCCTCCACCTTTCATTCAGCGGCGATGTGAATTCTGCTAATCTCTCCACAAAACAGGCAATCTCCTCCAGTCTCACTAACCATCATTCAGCCACCCAGTAATGCAAAATTGCTTTGATCCTCTCCGTTTACTTCACCTCCAAAAAAAAAAAAAAAAAAAAATGTCTCCACTAAAAAATAAATAAATCAATAAAGTCTTTAATAAACTCTGCCAACAAAAGGAACCTGTACGGTTAGTTCAGCGGCTTTTTCCCCCAGAAAAGTGGGTTGTTTGGGAAGCCTGGGAGTTAAGGACACTGCAAAAGTGGCTCACAGCTTTGGGAGCGGGTACACGGCGTTAATGTGAGTGTCTGAGTGGTTGTGCAAGGCATGGAAAATTGTGTGGAGAAGAGGGAAAATGCAGGGAGCGGATTAGTGGTCACTCTTTCTGGACACTGCCTTGACAAGTAAACCTCTGTTAGAGATGTTTCCAGACTACAACAGTGCTGCTGCACGCAGCTACCCGGCTCTGTACTTGCACTGTATTAACTCAGATGAGCTTTGGGTGTCTCTTTGGGGAGGAGACACGAGCACCGTCTCCCCAGGGGACCACTGTACGTGCCAGTCACCTGCAGAGCCCCCAGAGCTCTCTCCCCACGTTTTCCCAGGGCAGCTTACGGCAGCCTCCCCGCCTCCCCTGACTGCACATTTTCACTGGTACACATTCAAATCTTCATTGTTACAGCAATCAGCAAACTTCAGATATGGTTCGGAGAAAACACAGCCACAAATTCGTCTTCTCTGTTCTCCTTGGGAAAAGATCGGAATTGCAGAAACTGTAAAAGCTATTGTAGTCCTGTCTGAGAGGGGATACATCAAAATGAAGCTTTCCCAGCCCTTGTTTTGTCAGATTATGTGGAAGCCACAAGCACAGTCATTTCTTCACATGCCAAACGGGTGCTTTTTCTCATTCCTGTACATCCCCTGGAGCAGAGCATGGCTATCCTGATGTGCCACAGATCTCCAGTACCTCTGTGATGAATTTACAGGCTAATTTCCTTCTGCTTACCATCCCAGCCCGGTGATCATGAGAGCTGGTGTCGCAAAATGCCCTGTGACACCTGGAGAAAAGTTGCAGTGCTTTTGGCAGCACCCCTCAGCTGAGAAGGGCGAGGCGCCCCGCGAGCCCTTGGGGCAGGGCCGGGGAGCGCTGCGAGCGGGGCATTTTGCTGGCACGCAACTCACTCCCATTCCACGCGCAGCCGTGTGTCTATATGTGTGCTTTTATTTTCCTAGACACATTAGTTTTAGTTATTTATCCATTTGTGCTCCAGATAATTACACGCTGCGGATTCAATTGGATGCAGATTTATTCTTCACTTCCTGTCCTAAATTCTCCGCAATTAAACAGCTGCTGTGTGCTTGGTGTAATGAATTTACACAAAATCTGCGAGGGTTTGGCATAGCAGAAAGGTTGTTTGGCACGGGCCTGGGATGGCTACGTTACGTACAACTGGCACCCCCTGCGCGGGCCGTGCCTTCTCTCCCCAGCGAGCACCACCGCGCCGCGGTGCAGCCGCCTCGAGCCATGAGCGGGATGGAAATGGTTACAGATTCACAACTCGATTTGCCTGGCTGTTTTGAATGTCCTTTCCCGATCTGAAAAGAGAATTTCCTCAGCTTTCGATGGGCTAAGGCTTTTGGGAAGACCTAGATGGAGGGGGAAGGATTTATTCAGGGAGCCTCTTCTTGCGGAGATGCCTCCACACCGTTTTGCCAGATTTCTCCTGCTGCTCTGCTGAGGAAGACAGAAAATACAGAACTGGGCTCTCTTACATATTTCTGCATGTACCATTTTGCACCATTTTGTGTAGTTATTGATCCAATGCAGGTCAGGAGGTTATCCTACCCCTTGCAAGGACATGCAGAGAGCAGCATCTCTTGGTCCTTGCTGCCCTACACCCTGTCCTGCCCCACCTGGCTTGGAAGTGATGCCAGAGCCCCGTGTCATACAGTTCCCTCCCAATATCTGCCTGTTGTCCCTGCAGTGTCCCTGTCTCCCCATCGTGTCTGCAGCCCCAGGTGCCCATGGTCAGTGTTCCTGCGTGGGCAGCACTCAGCTCTTTTGGGGAGCAGATGCAAAGTTGGCTCAAGCGGGGCCCACAGAGTGGAAATGAGCGATGCGCTCCTGTTTGTGAGCTAGCACACATGTCTTTTTGTTCCCTGATACCTTCTGCATAATGAAGTCAATGAGAGTTAAACTCCTCAGCTGCGATTCACATATTCATTAATCTTCTGTAATAACAAGAACAAATTTTTTACGGCGCATACAGTGCGCTTATTACCAGCATAAACAACTTGCTGCATCAAAAAAAAAAAAAAAAAAAAAAGGGAAAAAAAAAAAGTGTTGTGGGAATTAGGTCCCATTGTATTGAACTGAAGGGAAGAAGAGTTAGAGAAATCTGCTTTGCGCTGCTGCCTGGGCTCAGGCGGCTGCAGTGCGGTTGTTACACGGCAGCGATTCTGGATGTGCTCGAGAGAGCCAGCCTCATGGCTCCCACAAGTGTCATCGGGGCTTGCTGAGGCCCCGCAGGAATTAACGGGGGATTTAGCAAGCCCTGGGAGTCGCTGAGAAATGCCTATAGAGGCAGTGTGTCTGAAGGCCAGGCAGATGATTTATTTAATTTATCAGTGCAGCGGTGAAATAATGCCCGGGCAGGAGTGGAGAGCTTCCTTCAGCAGGCAAGCATTTTTCTGAGAGATCACCCCATGGGACGGTTTTTGGGGCCACACGTTCAGGGATATCCCTCCTCGCAGCAGATGACTTTGAACTTGAGTTAGGATCACAAGAAACATCCACCTCTTTCTTTCCACCCCGTCCACAAGCAGTGCCTG